>NC_069507.1:243420952-243448452 GCF_027579735.1 Bombina bombina
AAGTAGTTTAAAATAACCCATATTATATATGATAGTGTGCTTAAAAAGGGAACTTAACAATAAATTAATAGTTTGTGGGGGGTTTTTGCTCAGAACTTATTCACTCCACTTTTTGGCACATACGTCTAAATGACTGACTTATTATTTTCAATGGATCATTGTAACCTCAATACCAGCCATGCTTAAAGGGATATTAAATCCATTTTTTTTTCTTTCATGATTCAAATAGAGCAGCAATTTTAAGCAACTTTCTAATGTACTCCTATTATCATTTTTCTTTATTCTCTTGGTATCTTTATTTTTAAAAGTAAGCTTAGGAGACGGCCCATTTTTGGTTCAGCACCTGTGTAGCGCTAGCTGATTGGTGACTAAATGTAGCCACCAATCAGCAAACGCTACCCAGGGTGCTGAGCCAAAAAATTGTAATCTATCCCACAGTAGATGAAGCTCACTAACAGTCTTACATTTATCTCGTATCTCTGTTTTCCTATATTATTCTTTGCAGCTCATTTGCACCTATATTACGATTTTTGCGCTAAACAGCGTGCAAAACGAATGCAACAAAAGTTGCGTTATTTTACTGTCCATAGTGCTGCCATTATGAGTTTCTGAAAAGTCTCCTTGTGCGTGCGATATGGGGGTGCTGATTTGAATAGGAATTTCAATAGGTCTCATCCTATTGGCTGTTTTAAACAGCCAATATTATTTCAGAAGCTCTCATCCTATTGGCTGATTTGAATTTGAAGAACCAAATCAGCCAATAGGAATGCAAGGTACGCCATTTTGAAACGGCTACCTTGCATTAAACTTCAGAGTATGGCGGTGACCGTATGAAGAGGACGCTCTGCGCAAGATAGGATCAGCTTCCAGGATGGCTCCACTCCGTGCCGCCAGGATAGAAGATAGAAGACACCCCTGGGATGGATGAAGACCTCGCCGACTGGATGAAGATGTATGTCCGGACTTCAGAAACGGTGAGTAGATCTTCTGGGGTTAGAGTTAGGTATTTATTTTTTTGGGGTGTTTTTTTTTGTTTTTTTAGATTAGGGCTTTGGGCTTGGAAAAAGAGATAAATGCCCTTTTAAGGGAAATGCCCATAAAAATACCCCTTTAGAGGCAATGGGTAGCTTAGGTTTTTTTAGAGTTATGTTTTTTATTTTGGGGGGTTGGTTGGGTGATGGGTTTTACTTTTGGGGGGACTTTTTTTTATATTTGTAATTTAGATTTTTTAATTGTTAGTATTTTTTATTTTATTAGAATAGTAAGGTTAGGTTAATTTATAGTTTCATGTTAGGGTTATTTTTATTTCACAGGTAAGTTTTTTTATTTAAAGCTAGTTATATTTTAATTTTAATTTAAAGTTAGGGGGTGTTAGGTTTAGGGGTTAATAGTTTAATTTAGTGTTTTGCAATGTGGGGGGGGGGGCGGCGGTTTAGGGGTTAATAAGTTTATTTAGTGGCGGAGATGTGGGAGGCCGGAGGTTATGGGGTTAATAACTTTATTATAGTGGCAGCGATGTAGGGGTTAATAGCTTTTATTAGTGTTGGCGATGTTGTGGCTGCAGATTAGGGGTTAATAAGTTTAATATAGTGTTTGCGATGCAGGAGGGTGGCGGTTTAGGGGTTAATAGGTAGTTTATGGGTGTTAGTGTACTTTGTACTTTGTAACATTTTAGTTATGAGTTTTGTAAAACATTTTTGTTACACAAAATCTATAACGACTGGTCTCAGATGGTGGTATGGATTGTGTCGGTATAGGCTGTAACACAAGCAATTTAGCCTCACCGCACAACCTGTAATACCGGCGCTATGGAAATACCACGCAAAAAATCATTTTTTTAGTGCGGGATTGACGTTGCGTTACAGGCTAAAATACTTGCGGTATAGCTATACCGACACAACTCGTAATCTGCGTTCCTAGCCATTATGCTGGAATTGCCATTTTTTCAGCGTTAAAAGCCGCAACGCAAAACTCGTAATCTAGGTGTTAGTAAAGAATGAAATGATTATAAAATATAAGACCACTAAGTTTTTACCAACAGTAATAAAAAAATGCATCCAATAAACAATGCAAATGGATGGTTGTGATTGCGTCAACATCAACGACTGTTAACATGCAGATAATCAGCAAACCATAGATTTTGACTAACTGTCTCCTTTTGAAAGCTAATGAACAAGTTTAGTTTATTAATAGAGAATATATATTTCTGGCAAGTTTTGTGTCTATTTCCAAATGTCAAAGGAAAGGAAAACCACAAGTAACTAAAAATTGTATAGCAAATTATGAAAAATCAATAACAAGTGTGAATCAAATATATAGAATATAGCCTTATTTGTATATCAGTTTAGAAAACATGTGTCCTTGTTTCGTTGTCATAAGTACTTGTAAAGTCACATCTAGAACATTGCACAACATTAGTTTATCTGACTTGAGAAAGGACAGACTACAAGTCCTCAAGGGAAAGTGGGCAAACACTAATTAGATGAGCAAAGTATAGAAAAACACAAATAAGATGTTATAACAATTTAGAAAACAAATTTGTCCTTGTCTAGTTTTCATATGAAAAACATAGAACAGGGGGGCGCCTCATATGTAGATCAGCATATTCAAACATGAGCATGTAGACACGTAAGCCGAATCGGTGCTCACATTTAACATAAGTACACTTATGTACTAGTAGAAAGAAGCTGATAGCTCTTGGTATAGCGGCTAACCCTCTTCTGGCTCCACCAAGGTATACAGGTGCGCTCCAGCCCACTCCAGAAGTAGGTGGCTTAAGGGGCTGAGGTGCAATGTAGTAATAGGTACATGAAAAAAAGGTGCTTCCACTAAGCTTGTACCGTAGTTAAAAGATGGTTCATTAAAATCCCTTTAAAAACATTCAAGCAGTGGATATAGGGGGCGTGTACAATATACCCCCTATCTATGCAATGCGGTTTTCGGCTTTCCTCAGCCGTTTCCTCAGGCATAAAGCACCTTGCTACAAACACATCATTTTAAAAGCAAGTGTGGCCAATTAGCAAGTTCATCACTAGGGGGGTGTGGTCACACCAGAGTCCCTAATTAGCCATTATAAGTAAATAGAAACATAAATATAAATGTCACATTAAATTTCTCAAAACAAAAATTACAACCTATCTACAACATCCATAACTTAATGGTGAATATTAAAACATTGTTCCTTTGAGAGTTTTTTATGATCTAAAAAAAACGTTTTATACTTGTGATTTGTAACTTACACTCTAATACAAATTGGTGATCTCCTGTGTATGTTTTTGTATAATACCCCTATTGTTGGAGTCCTTAATAACAGAACCTTTCGCTGACTCGTCGACCCGGAAATATTATTAACATTGTACTAACATAAATGTATTTATTGCGTAAACTGTTGTGGGTAACGTGAACATAACGACACCACATGATCTTAAATGACCAATGGGAAATTAGTGACTAAGTGTATGTATTGTACCTTAGGAAAAAAGCAAATATAGGAGAAGCGCTAAAAAGCTGCTGGATTAAAGCAATGTATATAAATATATATGTATATTTTCTAATTGTATATAGGAGAAAAAAGTGGGTTCTACAGAGTGTTTTATATATGTGCCCTATAAAGGTGTTTAGCATATATAAAATATAAAATTCTCCCCTTTAATAGACTTGATATAGTTAATATATTATTAAAACATACAAATATGTAATGGATAAAGTGCAATCTTAAATGGTTTATAAAATAAAATTTATTTGAAGAGTCTATGCAAATTTATAATATCAGAACCACATAAAACAAGAGAACATGCACAGTATAAAAAACAATATATTTTTATAAAATATATTAAACCTAAAATATATAGAGAGAGAGAGAATATATTGTAACCGGTTTACTAAAAAACGATAACAACTTATAAAATCCTTTCAATTAATATTAGGCTAAAAACAACAAGCGCTATTCATATAATATTATATAAAAGTATCAATGCAATTCTGTGTTCAGATAAAGAATATCACTCAACTAGATTTCGGCAAGAAGTGAATTGATAGGAGGTATATTCATGCAAGTTTGTCAGAGGGAATTGTATAGCGTGGTGTACTGGATTTAACCAATGATGTGATTCAAGAAGAATAAATGTCTTTTATTTTCTTACGGCTAGATTTAGAGTTCTGCGGCCAAAGGGGTGCGTTAGCTACGCGTGTATTCCCCCCCCCCCCCCGCACCTTTTAAATACCGCTGGTATTTAGAGTTCACAGAAGGGCTGCGTTAAGCTCCAAAAAGGGAGCGTAGAACATAATCTACCGCCACTGCAACTCTAAATACCAGCGGTGCTTACAGACGCGGCCAGCTTCAAAAACGTGCTCGTGCACGATTCCCCCATATTAAACAATGGGGCAGTTTGAGCTGAAAAAAAACCTAACACCTGCAAAAAAGCAGCGTTCAGCTCCTAACGCAGCCCCATTGTTTCCTATGGGGAAACACTTCCTAAGTCTGCACCTAACACCCTAACATGAACCCCGAGTCTAAACACCCCTAACCTTACACTTATTAACCCCTAATCTGCCGACCCCACTATCGCTGACCCCTGCATATTATTTTTAACCCCTAATCTGCCGCTCCGTACACCGCCGCAACCTACATTATCCCTATGTACCCCTAATCTGCTGCCCCTAACACTCCCGACCCCTATATTATATTTATTAACCCCTAATCTGCCCCCCCCAACGTCGCCGCTACCTACCTACACTTATTAACCCCTAATCTGCCGACCGGACCTCGTCGCCACTACAATAAATGTATTAACCCCTAAACCGCCTCACTCCCGCCTCAAAAACCCTATAATAAATATTATTAACCCCTAATCTGCCCTCCCTAACATCGCCGACACCTAACTTCAAGTATTAACCCCTAATCTGCCGGCCGGACCTCACCGCTACTATAATAAATGTATTAACCCCTAAAGCTAAGTCTAACCCTAACACCCCCCTAAATTAAATATAATTTAAATCTAACGAAATAAAATACATCTTATTAAATAAATTATTCCTATTTAAAGCTAAATACGTACCTGTAAAATAAACCCTAATATAGCTACAATATAAAGAATAGTTATATTGTAGCTATTTAAGGATTTATATTTATTTTACAGGCAACTTTGTATTTATTTTAACTAGGTACAATAGCTATTAAATAGTTAATAACTATTTAATAGTTACCTAGTTAAAATAAATACAAAATTACCTGTAAAATAAATCCTAACCTGTTATAAACCTAACACTACACTATCATTAAATAAATTAAATACAAATACCTACAAATAAATACAAATAAATACACTAACTAAAGTACAAAAAATAAAAAAAAAGAACTAAGTTACAAAAAATAAAAAAATAATTTACAAACATTATAAAAATATTACAACAATTTTATATTTTTAATGGCCTTTTGCGGGGCATGCCCCAAAGAAAACAGCTCTTTTGCCTGTAAAAAAAAACATACAATACCCCCCCCAACATTACAACCCACCACCCACACACCCCTACTCTAACCCACGCAAACCCCCCTTAAAAAAAACCTAACACTACCCCCCTAAAGATCTTCCTACATTGAGTCATCGTCACTCAGCCGAGCCGAATTCTTCATCCAAGCGGGGGCCGAAGAAGTCCATCATCCGGCTGAAGTCTTCATCCAAGCGGGGGCTGAAGAGGTCCATCATCCGGCTGAAGTCTTCATCCAAGCGGGGGCTGAAGAGGTCTTCCATCCGGCTGAAGTCTTCTATCAAGCGGCATCTGTCGGAACATCCTTCATCCACGACGAACTCCCGACGAATGAAGGTTCCTTTAAGAGACGTCATCCAGGATGGCGTCCCTTCAATTCCGATTGGCTGATAGGATTCTATCAGCCAATCGGAATTAAGGTAGGAAAAATCCAATCAGCCAATCAGATTGAGCTTGCATTCTATTGGCTGATCGGAACAGCCAATAGAATGCAAGCTTAATCTGATTGGCTGATTGGATCAGCCAATCGGATTGAACTTGAATCTGATTGGCTGATTCAATCAGCCAATCAGATTTTTCCTACCTTAATTCCGATTGGCTTATAGAATCTTATCAGCCAATCGGAATTCGAGAGATGCCATCTTGGATAACATCCCTTAAAGGAACCTTCATTCGTCGTTAGTCTGTCGGTGAAGAAGGATGGCTCCGCGTCGGCTGCTTGAAGATGGTCCTGCACCGCGCCGGATGGAAGAAAATAGAAGATGCCGCTTGGATGAAGATGTCTGCCGGTCTGGATGTCCTCTTCTGCCTGGATAGGAGGAAGACTTTGGACCCTCTGGAGGAGCTCTTCTTGCCGGATAGGATGAAGACTTCGGACCCTCTTCTGGACGGATCGGTGATACCCGGCGTGGTGAAGACAAGGTAGGAAGATCTTCAGGGGCTTAGTGTTAGGTTTTTTAAGGGGTGTTTGGGTTAGATTAGGGGTATGTAGGTGGTGGGTTGTCATGTTGGGGGGGTATTGTATGTTTATTTAAATGCAAAAGAGCTGTTTTCTTTGGGGCATGCCCCGCAAAAGGCCCTTTTAAGGGCTGGTAAGGTAAAAGAGCTTTACAATTTTTATTTTAGAATAGGGTAGGGCATTTTTTTTATTTTGGGGGGCTTTGTTATTTTTTTAGGGGGCTTAGAGTAGGTGTAATTAGTTTAAAATTCTTGTAATCTTTTTTTATTTTTTGTAATTTAGTGGGGGGGGGTTTGTAATTTAGTGGGGGTTTTTTTGGTAATTTAGTTTAGTTGATTTAATTGTAGATCATTGTAGATAGTTTATTTAATTAATTTATTGATAGTGTAGTGTTAGGTTTAATTGTAACTTAGGTTAGGATTTATTTTACAGGTCATTTTGTAATTATTTTAACTAGGTAGCTATTAAATAGTTATTAACTATTTAATAGCTATTGTACCTGGTTAAAATAAATACAAAGTTGCCTGTAAAATAAATATAAATCCTAAAATAGCTACAATATAATTATTATTTATATTGTAGCTATATTAGGGTTTATTTTACAGGTAAGTATTTAGCTTTAAATAGGAATAATTTATTTAATAAGAATTATTTTATTTCGTTAGAATAAAATTATATTTAACTTAGGGGGGTGTTAGGGTTAGGGTTAGACTTAGCTTTATGGGTTAATACATTTATTAGAGTAGCGGCGAGGTCCGGTCGGCAGATTAAGCTTAATACTTGAATTTAGGTGTCGGCGATGTTAGGGAGGGCAGATTAGGGGTTAATACTATTTATTATAGGGTTTTTGAGGCGGGAGTGAGGCGGATTAGGAGTTAATACATTTATTATAGTAGCGGCGAGGTCCGGTCGGCAGATTAGGGGTTAAAAATTGTAGGTAGGTAGCGGCGACGTTGGGGGGGCAGATTAGGGGTTAATAAATATTATGTAGGGGTCGGCGATGTTAGGGGCAGCAGATTAGGTGTACATAGGGATAATGTAGGTGGCGGGGGTGTGCGGTCGGCAGATTAGGGGTTAAAAATTTTATTAGAGTGGCGGCGATGTGGGGGGACCTCGGTTTAGGGGTGCATAGGTAGTTTATGGGTGTTAGTGTACTTTAGAGCACAGTAGTTAAGAGCTTTATGAACCAGCGTTAGCCCAGAAAGCTCTGAACTCCTGGCTTTTCTCTGCGGCTGGAGTCTTGTCGTTAGAGTTCTAACGCTCACTTCAGCCAAGACTCTAAATACCGGCGTTAGAAAGATCCCATTGAAAAGATAGGATACACAATTGGAGTTGGGGGATCTGCGGTATGGAAAAGTTGCGGCTGGAAAGTGAGCGTTAGACCCTTTCCTGACTGACTCTAAATACCAGCGGGCGGCCAAAACCAGCGTTAGGACCCACTAACGCTGGTTTGGACGGCTAACGCAGAACTTTAAATCTAGGCGTTAGTTAATCGTTCCACTTTAGTTTGTAGTTAATCCACAGTGAGTTCAAATAAAAGTTTCTTCATTTATTAAAAAGTCTCTTTGTTTCTAGGAGCTAGATATTAACAAGTGATATTCAAAATATAAAGTTACTTTTAGGGAGTGGATACAATTCTGTTAGTTCGTAGCCTTAGTATTGTTTAGACAGTCGTAGCCTGTGGGTGGGTGTAATTCTTGCTCGCTGTAGTGGTTAAACTCACCGATAGATTTCTATGTATCGGTGAGTTTAACCACTACAGCGAGTAAGAATTACACAATAATAAAAGTGTATAAGTAATAGTCATTAAAAACTATAAATAAGATTAAACTAAGCTATTAAAAGGACTTGTGTATAATCTTAATGGATATGATAATTGTGATCTTATGCATACAGTCAGAACTATCAGATCTTTGGGCTATAAAAAAGATTATATAGTTAATAATAAGAAAGTGTGTGCAATAATCGCAAGGGAACAATAAAAAGGGTTCAACTATAAAAAATCGAAACGGGTAAAGTATATGTGTGTATCAATTCTATGAATAGAGTATAAATATGATACAAAATCAAAAACTATGCTGAACAATACAGATGAATGATGGCATCTATATACCAAATAAGACACAATCTACATCCCCTACAAATATTAAGACTATATAATACAGTACAGACATATAATGACAAATCCGAATGCATATAGTTAAAAAATAATGTGTAGCTAATATTTCCCCGCAATTGATAACTCTTAGTGCTTGATATGGGATTTACCAAACCCTAGTTCTTAATCATGTCAGAAAGCAGTCAAATCCAAAACCTTGTTTAAGCCAGAGGGGAACAGAGACTGGAATTAATTTATCCAGTATGTTTCTCTCTGGCGCAAATGAATATACCTATTATACCTATTTGAACGTGGAATACTCTCCAATGGGGTAATCGTGAATGTATTATGGTTTTTGTTATGCTGTAAAGTGCTGTGTCTGGAGACACTGTGTTTTAGTGAACATTTTTTTCAAATTTCTGAAATGTTCAATCCATTTTGTGCACACCTTCCTAGAGGTGCGGCCCAAATACTGTGCTCCACATTTGCATGTGAGAACATATATTACATATTCTGCACTGCAGTCTATATATGTTCTAATCTCGAAAGTCTCCCCTGTGGCATGACTTTTTACCAATTTGTTGCTATGGGTGACAAATTTACACATATGACATGTAGTTTTAGTGCATCTAAATGATCCAGTTTTCCCTTTACTAATCACTTGATTATTTGAATGTGTGGTCTGTATGTTCTTTTTAGAGACTACCACTTTACTGGGGGCAAGTTTTTGCTTCAAAGTAGGTGCCCATCTAAAAACCAATCTGGGGTTGTGTTTTAAGTTACCTTTAAGATAGGGATCCTTACGTATAATCGGCCAATGCGTATTAAGAATTTTTCAAATATTTTATATTAACTGCGCCTGTGATGTGGGTTCATTGTATTCCAACATCGATCATGTGTTATGAATAGAAGCAGTTTCAATTTTTGGTTGATTTTTTTTCTACAGAACAAAATGAACGGCCATGGCTACCAGGTTTGCCCCGAGTTTTGCCAATCTATTTATGTGCATATATGAAAAGAAATACATCTACAACTCGAACTGGAGGGAGAACCTAGTATTCTATGGCCGTTACATAGACGACCTTATTTTTATATGGGAAAGGTTCCTGGACTCTCAGATGCACGGCGATGACGTCATCGCCGCATGCCATGTCTTTCCTGATGCCGGTCCAGATCTCACGTTTGCTCCCCTTGGCGCAAATCCTGCCTCCTATGTAAGTACCTCAGTTGCTCTCATCTTTGCCCAAGTATAGGTGTTACTGTGTGTACTCCTGGGTGCTTATATTTTTCTAAACTTCTGTTGCATAATTGTTACTGAACTCTGCCTGTCTGACCACTCTTCCTGTTTAACCCCTGAATTGCTGGATTGCCTAATTGTTACTGAACTCTGCCTGTCTGACCACTCTGCTGTTTAACCCCTGAACTGCTGGATTGCCTTACTGCTCTCCAGTTATTCCCTGTAGTGCCGAGAATCTGAAAGACAGAGAAGAAGGAGATTAAGACTGTGCTTCTATTGTGGTTCTAATGCACATCAACTTAAGAATTGGGATATACTGCCGAGAAAAGCCAATGCTTAGAAGATAAGAGTGGGGTACCGCTAAGCATGGCCACTACTGATTCTCCTCACTCTTCTCGGATCTTGGTACCTATTACCCTCACCTTTCTCCAGAACTCTGTCCACGCTAAGGCCTTTATTGATTCAGTGTCAGACAGATATTTCCCAGATCACCGTTTTAAGATTCACGCAGGGTTGCCTCTTCTCCAGAAAAAACACGGTCTATAAATAACATCTCTGGATAGAACTCCCCTTGGATCAGTTTTAATTCATTTTGAATCAGCACCCCTAATAATGACTGTCGGGGTCCTACATTCTGAACAGTTGCAGTTCTATGTCATCCATTCTCCAGCACAACCAGTTATCCTTGGTCTTCAATTCGACTGGACTGAGGGACAGTTGGCCTTCTGGGGTAAATCCTGCTTTCACTCCTGCCTGGCTAAGATTACTCTGCTGCATCACATTCCTATAGCCAGCTTTCTTACCCCCTCTAATCTTTATGGATGTCTTTGAAAAGAGAGCAGCTGACGTGCTGCCACCTCCCCGTCCTTACGACTGCAAAATTGGCCTCTTTCCTGGAGCCCCACTTCCAAAAGAGAGGACTTATCTGCTCTCCAATGCTGAAACCAAGGCCATGGTGGAATACATCCAAGTGAACCTAGCTAAAGGTTTTATTCGTCCTTCCTCCTCTCCTGCTGGGGCTGGCTTTTTTTTTTGTCAGTAAAAAGGATGGTGGTCTCAGACCCTGTATCTACTACAGGGCCCTAAACAACATCACAGTCAAGAACCATTATCCTATTTATTTGATTACTGAATTATATGATTCACTCCAAAATTCTTGCTACTTTACTAAGTTGGATCAACGTGGGGCCTATAATCTCATTCGTATCTTTCCGGGACATGAGTGGAAGACTGGCTTTAACATGAGATCAGGGCATTACGAATACCTCGTAATGCATTTTGGGTTATGCAATGTCCCTGCTATCTTCCAAGCATTTGTCAATGTCGTCTTCCCTGACCTTCCTAATCCCACTGCCATAGTCTATTTGGATGACATCCTCATATTCTATTCTCCTCCACCCTTGAGGAGCATCATGAACATGTAAAACAGGTACTCCTTCGCCACAGAAACAATTCCCTAGTAGCCAAACTGGAGAAAAGTGAGTTTGATGAAGTCCAGATCTAGTTCCTTGAATATGTCATCTCAAAGGAGGGTTTTTCCATGGATCCTACAAAGCTAACCACAGTTCTAGAATGGCCTCAACCTATTTCATTAAAGGAACTCCAGAGATTCTTGGGGTTTTTCAACTATTATCGTAAGTTTATAAAAAACTTCTCCAAGATTGTGGCTCCACTTACTGAGCTGACTAAACAAAACAGAGACTGTAAAAACTGGCCTCAGTTGCTGTGGACACCTTCTCTCGACTAAAGATGGCTTTTTGTACTGCTCCAGTGCTCCGTCATCCTGATCCTGATTTACAATTCACCTTAGAGGTTGATGCCTCTGAAATAGGAGCTGGTGCATTCTTAACCCAAAGAGACCCTTCGACCTCCAAGTTGCATCCGGTGGCTTTTTTTCTAAGCGGTTTTCTCCTGCAGAGAGGAATTACGACTTGGGAAATTGTGAACTCCTAGCCATCAAGATGGCTCTTACTGAATGGTATCACTGGCTAGAATGTACTACCAACCCTATTCAGATTCTCACGGATCACAAGAACCTGACTTACTTAGAAACTGCTCATCGACTCAATCCTCGACAGGCCAGGTGGGCCTTATTCTTTTCCAGTTTCAACTTTATAGTCTCTTACCTTCCTGTAACCAGGAATAAAAAGGCTGATGCCCTTTCCCATCAGTTTCCTCAGTTTAACGACTCTTCTGAAGCTCCTATCGAACACATCATACCTCCCTCTTGTGTGGTTGCTTAGCTCAACACCTCTCTTCTTCAAAGACTGCAACGTGCCCAGTCAAGAAAACCTTCTGAAGCCCCTGTGACTCCGGAGATCCTTAATGTTCCTCCAAACATTCCCTCTCCTGTGCTATCCTGGGCTCATGAAAGCAAGCTGTCAGGTCATCCTGGTTTGACAAGAACCTTTAAATTCCTTTCCCAACACGTGTGGTGGCCTACCATGAAATAAGTCTCTAAGGATTATGTCAAAAGCTTGTCAGGCTTGTGCTGTTAATAATAGAGATCAGGTTATTTTCTAATAGAATATCAGAGGTCGAGGAGAGAGTCTCCGACCTAGAAGATAGATTCAATACACATGAAGTAAACTCGTCTAGCTATGAAGACAAAATAAAAACAATGCAATTGAAAATTGATGATTTAGAGGATAGATATCTTAGGAATAATATCCGTATCGTAGGATTGCCTGAGAGTAATGAGTATGAGGATTTAGTGTTATTTGGATCAACTACTCTACCACTATTATTGGGGCTGCAGTCAACTTCAGAAAAAATAAAGGTGGAAAGAGCACACAGAATAGGAAACATTAAAAGATATTCTGATGGTAATGTATGATCTAGGATGGTTCTGATAAAGTACTTAGATTTTCAAGAAAAAATGAGTATAATGAGACAGTATAAGAAAAATCCACTATTTAAGATAGGCACAAACAGGTATTTATATTTCAGGACTTCTCTGTGGAGACATCCTCCAAAAGAAATATAAAGGCTCCTTTTTGCACAAACCTAATAAAAGCGGGAATCAAGGCAAAAATGAGATACCCGGCTAAAATTATAATTATAAATACAGAAGGTGACAATATTTTTCTGAATTCGGCTGAAGAGGCAGGAAGATACTGTACAGAAAAAGGTATAGATGTACAACAAGGCACACGGAAGGGAGGGAGTTCTTGGTAAGATAAACATAGCTGTAGCTCAGTGTTTGGAGAAATGAAGGGTTCAATAATATATATATATATATTTTTGTTTTGTTATTTCTTGCTTGGGGGAACAACACAACCTCAGTTAGGGTGTTGTGTGGCAATTTTTTTATTCCCTTTTTTTCCCTTTTTTTTCTTTTCCTTTTTCTTTTTTGTTTGTTACCACCCGGCCGCCGGGTGCACACCCTCTTTAAGGGAAGAAAGATAGGGAAAATTATTTTTAATAAACTGATTTTACGTATTAAATGTTGAAATTTGTTTCCTGGAATGTTGGAGGAATAACCTCACCCATTAAAAGAAAAAATATTTTTAAATTACTTAAACACCACGGCCCAGATATCATTTTTTTACAGGAGCTACATTTAAAGGATACTGAGATAGCTAAGCTAAAAGTTAATTGGATCTCAGAAATACTCGCGACCCCATGCAGTAGTAGGAAATATGGCATTGCTATATTGTTTAATAGGAAAACGGTATATAAAATGAATAAGCAAGAGCTAGATCCGCTAGGGAGATTCGTCATTGTACAAGTAGAAATTGATAACAGAATTTGCACTTTATGTAATATTTACAGTCCAAATGGAATTAATAGTGAATTCTGGGCAAAATTTACGAACAAGTTAATACCTTACTTAGGGCAAAACTTAATCTTGGCAGGGGATCTGAATGCAACTATGCAAACTGAGATAGATAAGTTCAGCCTTAAAGCTAATAGATTCTATCAAAGAGAGGCAAAGCTTTTAAGGGAGTTTGCACGGAAGCTAAAATTAAAAGATATATTGCGTTTACAACACCCAGATGAGCGCAGCTTTTCCTGCGAATCCAAAGGACATAAAAAATGTTTGCGTATAGATATGTTTCTGATTGATGAAAAAATACTCTCCCGCGATCTGGTAGCACAAATTGAAGAAATAGTAATATCAGATCATGCAATAATTAGTTTAAAGATAGATGGAATAGTAAAAAAAAATTCAAGTAATGCAAACTGATTTAGTTTCCCTAAATATATGGTGTATGACGAGAAATTTTATAACTGGCTAGCTGAAAGATGGAAAAAATATTATAAGTTGAATGAGGCATATGCACAGAAAACAGAAATATTCTGGGAAGCAGGTAAGGCAGTTCTCAGAGGAGAGATTAAAGCATATATGATAAAAAGAAAGCGCAAACATAAGGCCAGAGAGTTTCAGCTAGCTAACCAACTTAAAAACTGCTATAGTAAATATTTGAGTAATCCTAAGGTAAATGCGTGGAAGAGTTATATTCAAGCTAAACTCGAGAGGGAAACTTATCTGAGAGAGAGCTGGGCACGGGAAGATATGAAGATAAGAGCTCACTGTCAGGGGTATCAGGGGATCTCTGCCAAATATTTGGCGAAAATAATTAAGTTTAGGAAAAGTAATAACATGATCCCTATAATTAAAGAAGGCACTAAAATATATACACAATAATCAGAAGTACGGGAGGCTTTCTTAAGGTTTTATCAAAAATTATATTCCAGCGCTAAAATTAATGAAAATGAGAAATTAACATTTTGGCAGAAAATTAAAATACAGAGAATCTCAAAAGAAGCACTCCAACAGATTAACCTAGCAATCTCAGAAGAGGAAGTTAAGAATATGATAGACAAAACCAAAGCGAATAAGGCTCCAGGGCCAGATGGCCTCCTGGAGGAATTCTACAAAATTATAAAAGACGAGGTAGCTGGCACATTGGCCAAATTATATAATAGTTACTATATTCAAGGCAAACTGAACTCACCATATTTCACAGACTCAATAATATCCCTAATTCATAAGAAAGGTAAAAGCCCAGAAGATATGGGGTCATACCGTCCAATTTCACTCCTGAACCAGGACTATACAATTTTAGCAGACAGATTGAAGAGAGAACTGAACCAGGACTATACAATTTTAGCAGACAGATTGAAGAGAGACGTTGGGGATCTGATACATATGGATCAAACAGGATTTATTCCTGGCAGAAACCCGGTGCGTAACATGCGAAGGGTCTTAGTTACGTTAGACCATTACTATAATAAAAGTCAATATTCCAACAAAGACAGATAAGTAGATCTAGCGTTATTAACAATCGATGCAGAAAAAGCATTCGACTCTATCATATGGGAACACTTATTAACTGCACTTAACAAATTTGGCTTTGGGGTAATTTGGTAAATATGATAAAGAAGATATACAGTAGTCCATGATCTCAACTTCTAGTGAACGGAGAATTATCACAGTATTACTTTACATAGAGGGAAACAACAAGGCTGCCCGTTATCCCCATTGTTATTCGATATAGCCTTAGAACCTCTAGCAGTATTATTAAGACAGGAAATTCAAAGGATTCCTTTGGGGGGTCAGCGGGTGACCATTTCACTTTATGCAGATGATATTATTCTATTCTTATAAGAAACCAACATAAGTATACCTAAGAGTTTAGAGATTATTAATAAATTTAGTAAATTTTCAGGATATAAAATGAATTCAAAGAAATCTGAGTTACTGTGGATTAATAAAACAATTAGAAGTTTTACGCAACATACGTTTAGAGAAGTAAAGTGCATTAACTATTTAGGAATTAAAATAGGTAAAAACCCTAAGGATCTATATTATCTTAATTATACCGATTTTTTTAATAACTTTGAGGAGAAATTAGGAAGATGGAATATACATTACCTATCTCTATCGGCAAAAATAATGCTGATTAAAACAATTGTTTTTCCACAATTACTGTTTTTGATGCAGAATCTACCACTGTTTGTTTCTAGGCAAGATATAGGTAAATATAACAGGGCGTGTACTCATTTTATATGGGGGAAGAAGAGACCTAGAATTGCTATGGAGAAACTTACACAAAATAAAAAATATGGAGGTTTATCACTACCCAATATCGGTAACTATAACATTGTTACACTTCGGAGTAGACTGGATTTCAGAGGCGAATTATGTTACGTATTATGAAATAGAGTCCGCATTAATTGCTCCATTTCATCTTAAGGCAATTTTGCACCAACCATACAGCAGACTACCAAGTAATATAAGTAGCTTACTTACTTTTTCTAATATTATCCGAGCATGGCAAAAATATTGTGCCCTTAGGGGCCAAGATTTCCAATTTTCGAAATATTTGCCTATTGTAGGCACTCCAGATCTCACACCGGGGTTTAATAATGATGTTTTTAGAGTTTGGATACAAAAAGGGATAATGTACTTTTCACAGTTAATGCAATTGGATAGGGGGATAATCCAAACATACGAGGAATTAGCAAGGAATTTTTTCGCATATCTGCAAGCCAGGAGCTATTTATTAAAATTGCTACAAACATACAGCATTGTTTGGGACCCTGGAATTGAGTTAGGATTAAAATTATACAAGGCGGGTGTACATGCGGTATCATATTGGTATCAGGCTGTACAGATAGTCTCAGGGGAAAAACATATAAATAAGATGAAAGAGGTTTTCCTGAGATACTATGGCACAATACAGGGTGAGAAAATTGTAAAGAGTTTTAAGCTAGCAAAGGAAGCAACATTACTGGTGAGTTGGAAAGAATCTCAAGTTAAATTGATGAACAACTACTATCTCACACCATATAGGATTAGTAAATGGGTTCAGGACGGGCAAAGAGGGAATTGCTTTAAATGCAATAAAGAAGGGGCAGATCTGAAAACACTGCATTTGGGCAGAAGTGGAGATCCCCTGATCCCCCAAGGTTAGGTGAATTTGTAAATAACATGAAACTACAAATGACAATAGAAAGACAAGGTTTAATACAAGCGACAGAAAAGCAATTTAGAATGTTTTTCTATAAGTGGAAGAAGGTAATTTTTTCTTGGCCTCCTGCAACACAGATTCAGTTTATTACCCCTCTAAAAAACATGCTTTTCTTTATGATGTTGATAATGGAGGAAGCTCTACCCCCACACTGGCTTTGAGAATATCTGATGGAGGGTGTGGACTGGCTGGCCGGGGGGCATTTTGCCTTTAATTGCTTTTTTTTTTCTTTCTTTTTTCTCTCTCACTATAGAGTAGTGCACCAGATGTTAGATAACAGACTGCAAAAATTAACTACCCAAGATATGGGAAAGTGAATGTGGCTTTCTTTAATTCTGCAAACAAGGATTTAAGAGTAGACTACAAGGGGAATAGGGGTCTAGCACAGATGTATAATCAGATATGTCAGGAGTTAGTAGCACCAGGACTTAATTAAGTTAGTAGACATGGCACAAGTACACACTGTCAAAGTCCCATCCTTCTTGTATCACATTATGCAGGGTCATAAGCTTTCCACCATTAGAGGTGGAGGCCCTATAAATAGAGAAGATTTACATTTATCTGTTTTGGATTTTCTTGGTTATGTTTGTAAGGAACAATATGTTTTATATGAATATATAAATAATATGAATGTCTGAAGATGTATATGTTTATACCAAGAAATGGTTATTCTTTTTTTGTTTTTTATGTGTTTTTTGTTTGTTTTACCTATTGTATTGTAACAGTTTTACAAACCCCTAATAAAAATGAATTTATATATATAAAAAAAAAGACTCCCCGTTCCCTACCTCATGACCTACTTTAACCATTGTCCATATCTAAACAATCATGGACACACATAGCCATGGACTTTGTTGTAGACCTTCCTCCTTCTGACCCTCATACAGTCATTTGGGTGGTTTTGGATCGGTTCTCCAAACTTGCTCACTTTGTACCCTTACCTAAGTTACCTATAGCCCAAGAATTGTCCACTTTGTTTCTGTTACACGTGGTATGCCTCCATGGCATATTCGTAAATATCGTCTCTGACAGAGGACCTCAATTTATTTCTACCTTTTGGAGAAGCTTCTGCAAATTGCTTGGAACTACTGTTTCTTTGTCCTCTGGTTATCACCCGCAGACTAATGGGCAGACGGAGAGAACAAATCAGTATCTTGAAGCTTATCTCAGAACATATGTCAATTCACAGCATACTAATTGGTCTCAACTGTTACCACTAGCTGAACTGGCAAAGAATGCTCATTGGCATTCTTCTCTATGATGCTCTCCTTTTCAAGCCGCAGCTGGTTATCAATCTTGTGTTTTTCCTCTTTCTGTTCAGTCTACAGGAGTTCCTGCTGCAGAACATCGCTTCACTGACCTCACTACCCATTGTCAACGAATACACTCTCGGATACACCTCAGCTGTCTCCAGATACAAGAGCTTTGCTGACCATCATCGAGCTGCTATTTGTGCCTTTTCTGCAGGTGATTGTGTCTGGGTCTGTTCTCAACATATACGCTTATGTCAACCTTGTCACAAATTAGGGCCTCAATATATTGGTCCTTATAAAGTTCTCAAGATACTTTCTCCTGTTGCCTACAGAGTGGCCTTGCCTAAGGCCTTACACATTCACCCAGTCTTTCACATCTCCCTGCTCAAACCCTACATCACCAGTAAATATACTCGACTCAGATGTCCTCCTTCTCCACTCATGATTCAAGTGGAGCCAGAGTATGAGGTTGCTAGGATCCTGGACTCCAGAATTAAACGCAGGCAGCTCCAATACCTAGTTCACTGGAAGGGTTACTCTGTAGAGGATCGTTCCTGGGTTCCTGCCCATGATGTGCATGCTCCTACTTTGGTCTCCAGATTCCATGCTGCTCATCCTTTGAAACCGACTCTAGTTCCCGGTAGGAACCTTTGAGTGGGGGGCTATGTCACGCCACTCCTCTGTCTCCGGTTCCGGCCATCGATCCATTGTTATGGCCATTGCCATGGATGTGGCGGTTGCTTCTGGTGCACATCGATGATGTTATCGCCGCACACCCTGTCTTTCCTGATGCCGGTCCGGATCTCAAGTGTGCTCCCCTTGGCATGAAACCTGCCTCCTATGTAAGTACCTCAGTTGCTCTCATCTTTGCCCAAGTATAGGTGTTACTGTGCGTACTCCTGGGTGCTTATATTTTTCTTAACCACTGTTGCCTAATTGTTACTGAACTCTGCATGTCTGACCACTCTGCCTATTTAACCCTTAAACTGCTGGATTGCCTAATTGTTACTGAACTCTGCCTGTCTGACTACTCTGCCTGTTTAACCCCTGAACTGCTGGACTGCCTTACTGCTGCTGAACTCTGCTTGCCTCTGACCACTCTTCTGATTAACCCCTGAACTGCTGTTACTGTGGATTGCCTCATTGTTGCCGAACTCTGCTTGCCTGACTACTCTCCAGTTATTCCCTGTAGTGCTGAGAAGGATTGCCCCTCTACTGTGAGTACTGTTACCTCATTTACTTATCTATTCTCTTGTTCTGGGATATTTCCTTATCCTTCCACTTGATGCCGGAATAAGAAGACTACTGGCCAAGTTTGGTCTGATAGGGAAATATCCCACGATCATTACAGAGATTGAACATTTCAGAAATTTGAAAAAATGTTCACTAAAACACAGTGTCTACAGACACAGCACTTTACAGCATAAAAAAAACCATAATACATTCACGATTGCCCCACTGGAGAGTATTCCACGTTCAAATAGGTATAATAGGTATTTTAATTTGTGCCAGAGGGAGACATGCTGGATATATCTATTCCAGTCTCTGTTCCCCTCTAGCTTAAAGAAGGTTTTGGATTTGGCTGCTTTCTGACATGATTAAGAACTGGGGTTTGGTAAATCCCATATCAAGCACTAAGAGTTATCAATTGGGGGGAAATATTAGCTACAAATTTTGAACTATATGCATTCGAATGTGTCATTATATGTCTGTACTGTATTATATATTCTTAATATTTGTAGGGGATGTAGATTGTGTCTTATTTGGTATATAGATGCCATCACTCATCTGTATTGTTCAGCATAGTGTTTGATTTTGTATCATATTTATACTCTATTTATAGAATTGATACACACATATACATTACCCGTTTTGATTTTTTATATATATGTTCTTTTATTAGTCTAGTTAAACCCTTTTTATTGTTCCCTTGCTATTATTACACACACTTTCTTATTATTAACTATAACATCTTTTTTTATACCCCGAAGATCTGATAGATCTGACTACAGGGAGTGCAGAATTATTAGGCAAGTTGCATTTTTGAGGATTAATTTTATTATTGAACAACAACCATGTTCTCAATGAACCCAAAAAACTCATTAATATCAAAGCTGAATATTTTTGGAAGTAGTTTTTAGTTTGTTTTTAGTTTTAGCTATTTTAGGGGGATATCTGTGTGTGCAGGTGACTATTACTGTGCATAATTATTAGGCAACTTAACAAAAAACAAATATATACCCATTTCAATTATTTATTTTTACCAGTGAAACCAATATAACATCTCAACATTCACAAATATACATTTCTGACATTCAAAAACAAAACAAAAACAAATCAGTGACCAATATAGCCACCTTTCTTTGCAAGGACACTCAAAAGCCTGCCATCCATGGATTCTGTCAGTGTTTTGATCTGTTCACCATCAACATTGCGTGCAGCAGCAACCACAGCCTCCCAGACACTGTTCAGAGAGGTGTACTGTTTTACCTCCTTGTAAATCTCACATTTGCTGATGGACCACAGGTTCTCAATGGGGTTCAGATCAGGTGAACAAGGAGGCCATGTCATTAGATTTTCTTCTTTTATACCCTTTCTTGCCAGCCACGCTGTGGAGTACTTGGACGCGTGTGATGGAGCATTGTCCTGCATAAAAATCATGTTTTTCTTGAAGGATGCAGACTCCTTCCTGTACCACTGCTTGAAGAAGGTGTCTTCCAGAAACTGGCAGTAGGACTGGGAGTTGAGCTTGACTCCATCCTCAACCCGAAAAGGCCCCACAAGCTCATCTTTGATGATACCAGCCCAAACCAGTACTCCACCTCCACCTTGCTGGCGTCTGAGTCGGACTGGAGCTCTCTGCCCTTTACCAATCCAGCCACGGGCCCATCCATCTGGCCCATCAAGACTCACTCTCATTTCATCAGTCCATAAAACCTTAGAAAAATCAGTCTTGAGATATTTCTTGGCCCAGTCTTGACGTTTCAGCTTGTGTGTCTTGTTCAGTGGTGGTCGTCTTTCAGCCTTTCTTACCTTGGCCATGTCTCTGAGTATTGCACACCTTGTGCTTTTGGGCACTCCAGTGATGTTGCAGCTCTGAAATATGGCCAAACTGGTGGCAAGTGGCATCTTGGCAGCTGCACGCTTGACTTTTCTCAGTTCATGGGCAGTTATTTTGCGCCTTGGTTTTTCCACACGCTTCTTGCAACCCTGTTGACTATTCTGAATGAAACGCTTGATTGTTCGATGATCACGCTTCAGAAGCTTTGCAATTTTAAGAGTGCTGCATCCCTCTGCAAGATATCTCACTATTTTTTACTTTTCTGAGCCTGTCAAGTCCTTCTTTTGAACCATTTTGCCAAAGGAAAGGAAGTTGCCTAATAATTATGCACACCTGATATAGGGTGTTGATGTCATTAGACCACACCCCTTCTCATTACAGAGATGCACATCACCTAATATGCTTAATTGGTAGTAGGCTTTCGAGCCTATACAGCTTGGAGTAAGACAACATGCATAAAGAGGATGATGTGGTCAAAATACTCATTTGCCTAATAATTCTGCACTCCCTGTATATGCATAAGATTACAATTATCATATCAATTAGGATTATACACAAATCCTTTTAATAGCTTAGTTATAGTTATATCTTAGCTTAGTTATATCTTATTTATAGTTTTTTAATGAGTATTACTTATACACTTTTATTATTTACTATATTTTTTTTATGATCCAAGTTCATATAGATCTAGCTACACACTACATTTCACTATACACATACTGTATATATATATATTTGTGTACACCTACACAAATAATTTATCTGTCATTTCATCCACCACATATATCTTTTGAGTTACGATACATACACTTAGTCACTAATTTCCCATTGGTCATTTAAGATCACTTGGTGTCGTCACGTTCACGTTACCCACAACAGTTTACGCACTAAATACATTTATGTTAGTACAATGTTTATAATATGTAATTTCCGGGTCACCGAGTCAGTGAAAGGTACTGTTATTAAGGACTCCAACAATAGGGGTATTATACAAATACATACACAGGAGATCACCAATTTTTCTTCAAGTGTTACACATCACTTGTATAAAACGTTTTTTAGATCATAAACACACATATAAAGAAGCGGTTTGCGAGCTTGAACTACCAACAACTTGGTGATGTGAGGCTTATAGAAACTGGGGGCAAAGCCATTTGAAATATGCCAAATAGACTACTGCTGGTTCCAGTGTTCCATCTGAAATTGTAATATGACGTGAAAATAAGTTTTTTTAAAAACTCTCAAAGGAACAATGTTTTAATATTCACCATTAAGTTATGCATGTTGTAGATAGGTTGTAATTTTTGTTTTGAGATATTTAATGTGACATTTATATTCATGTTTCTATTTACTTATTAATGGCTAATTAGGGACTCTGGTGTGACCACACCCCCTAGTGATGAACTTGCTAATTGGCCACACTTGCTTTTAAAATGATGTGTTTGTAGTAAGGTGCTTTATGCCTGAGGAAACGGCTGAGGAAAGCCGAAAACCGCATTGCATAGATAGGGGGTATATTGTACATGCCCCCTATATCCACTGCTTGAATGTTTTTAAAGTGATTTTAATGAACCATCTTTTAACTACAAGCTTAGTGGAAGCACCTTTTTTTCATCTACCTATTACTACATTGCACCTCAGCCCCTTAAGCCACCTACTTCTGGAGTGGGCTGGAGCTCACCTGTATACCTTGGTGGAGCCAGAAGAGAGTTAGCTGCTATACCAAGAGCTATCAGTTGTTTCTACTAGTACATAAGTGTACTTATGTTAAATGTGAGCACCGATTCGGCTTACATGTCTACATGCTCATGTTTAAATATGCTGATCTACATGAGGCGCCCCTCTGTTCTATGTTTTTCTTTTAGTTCTACCCGGATTCATCTGTGAGGAGGAGAACAGCCGTTTTGTACCTTTGGCCCTGTTGGATATTACGGACAGTGCACAGTATTGTATTGAATTTGGGACTTTTAACAAAATAGTTTTTTATGTATTTTTATATATGATATACTTATGTATTGACATTTACTTATATGCAGTGTCTTGTATAGTGTGAGCCTCCTATTTATCTTGTTCTATTATAGTATTCATATGAACTTGTAAGCCACATCTAGAACTTTGCACAACATTGGTTTATGTGACTAAGCAAAGGACAGTTTAGAAGCCCTCGGGGGAGAGTGGACAAACACAAACCAGACGTTATATCAATTTAGAAAATAACTTTGTCTTTGTGTAGTTTTCATATGAACTTGTAAAGCCACATCTAGAACTTTGCACAACATTGGTTTATGTGACTAAGCCAAGGACAGTTTAGAAGCCCTGGGGGGAGAGTGGGCAAACACAAACCAGACGTTATATCAATTTAGAAAATAACTTTGTCTTTGTGTAGTTTTCATATTGTAATGTCCTTAAATAGCAAACATTAACTCTTTATATGAATGATGCACTTGAAACTTCTAAATGTAAACTGGCACTTTATTTACTGCATGACATAGCAAGGTGCTCCTGTAGATTTGCACACAGTAATATGGATATTTACACATATATAGTCCTTTATAATGAATGGCTGCTGCACTCCTTATATTAGCAGTCCTGTACACTGTGTATGCAGCACTATAGTAAACCAGGGTAACTGATAACTGTATAACTGTTAACTGTATAACTGCAATATAACTTATAATGTGTAACTGACAGTTCTTACTCTTCCTGGCTGGCTGATTCTGTATCCTCTGCAGTGATCTGTAGCTGACATTACATTTATTAGTATCAGCAATTGTCAAAGCTCAGGTTCAATCCTTGTACTTTATAACTGCATCACAAACTGTCACAAGATGGCTTCTCTGAACTGTACTGATTCTAAGCACAGCCCACTTGATGACATCATCTTTGTATGGAAGCCTCAATGTGCCCTTTGACCAAACCAGGAAGTAAGCACAACACTACATCTCCTTTCCTACTTATTTTTTTTTTTTTAAATAAACTTAACTGCACAACAACAACCGTAAGATAAATCAGTCTTCTCCAGCATCCTCTTGTATTGTGGACGTGAAAGCTGCTTCTTGTTTCTTACGTTGACGAAAGTTTCTCTGATATGTTGCATGTTGTCTCCGGCGAGTGTCTCTGAGATTAACTTCAGGAGACCAATGAACAACAGGTGTTCGTTGCCTGGGAGTACGAGCATGACTATTGTGGTCCTGGATAGAATTTCCTGACTCATCATTACAAGGTTCTTCTACTGAGGCTGGTATTTCTGAGTCATCTTCTGTAGTTGAGTCAGAGCCTGTGTTTGGATCATGCCAAACACCACCCCAGATATCAAAGTCATTGTCTGATTGCATTTTTATGTGATGGTCCTCACCAGCCTGTTCTCTCCTCTCTAGCCGTGGTCGCAGTTGGTTCACATGGCGGCGACACACACCTGATGGAGTGGTTATAACATACATCTTTGGGCCCTCAACCTGGGCAACAACACCTGGTGCCCATTTTTCCTCTGTATGGTACACCCTATACCAAACCAAGTCTCCTTCTGTATAGGTCCGTTAAGGTTTTCCCACTCTCATTTTATCTTGCATGATGCGGACTGTTTCTGCTACATCTGGTGTGATTAAATCCAGCTTTGTACGGATCTTCCTGCCAAACAATAGTTGAGCTGGGGCAACTCCCGTGGTGGGGTGTTGAGTAACCCTATATTGTTGCAAAAATTGTAAAATGTTTTTAGTATTAACCTGCTTCTCTGCTTTTAGCGCTTTCAGTGCCCTTTTAAAGGTTTGGACAAATCTCTCTGCTTGCCCGTTGGTGGCTGGGTGATATGGTGCCGTCCGATGATGGTGAATTCCATTCGTATGTAAAAAATTCTGGAAGTCTTGTGACACAAACTGGGGACCATTGTCTGTGACCAGTTTTCTTGGCAACCCAAATACTGAAAACAGTCTTTCTAATGCTGATATGACTTCAGTAGTTGTAGTCCTTGTCATTGGAATTACTTCTGGCCACTTAGAGTGTGCATCAATTATGATTAAGTATGAGATTCCATCAGTAGGACCGGCAAAGTCTAAATGTAGTCTCTCCCAAGGAGTAGTAGGCCAGTCCCATGGTTGTACAGCTCCTCGTGGAAGCTGTCCTTGAGCTTGAACACACCCTTTGCATGCTATAACATAGTTCTCAATGTCCTTATCAATGGCCGGCCACCAAACATGACCCCTAGCCTTCTGTTTCATTCTGACAATGCCTGGGTGTCCTTCATGAAGGAGTTTTAATGTAGCTTGCCGTAGCCCATTAGGAACCAGAACTCTCTCACCCCATAAAATACATCCATTTCTGAGTGTGAGTTCTTTCGCTCGTAGTATGTATGCTCGCTGCACATCACAGCCAGTTCTTGGCCAGCCATCTCTCAAATACTTTGCCAGAAGTTGTAATTCAGTATCACAAGCTGTCTCCTTTGCAATTTGTTTGGCATGTACTATACCCGTAAAACACACACTTGGAAGGCTTTCTTGAACAACTGGTAAGGAATTCATTAGTGGAAGCCTGGACATGGCATCAGCATTGCCATGGAAATCATGGGCCCGGTATTTGATGCAGTAATGATATGCCCCCAAAGTTAGAGCATACCTTTGCAATCTAGCCACTGTAGTGGTTGAAATTCCTTTCCTTGGATTAAAGATGGTCAGCAGTGGCTTATGGTCAGTTAAAAGTGTAAATTGTCTCCCATAAATATAGTTATGGAACTTCTTAACAGCCCATACAATGGCCAATGCTTCCTTGTCTAACTGGGAATAGTTCTTCTTTGCCGTTGTTAGAGAACGGGAAGCAAAGGCTACCGGTCGGTCTGTCCCATCTGGCATTGTGTGTGACAATACAGCCCCTAAACCATAAGGCGAAGCATCACATGCTATCATGAGTGGTTTCTGAAGATCATAGTGCATTAACATGCGGGAACACAGGAGTAGGTTCTTGGATTCCTGGAAGGCTTTATTGCATTCACTGCTCCACAACCAGGATCGATTTGTCTCAAGAAGCTGATGTAGTGGGTGTAACGTATGGGCTAGCTGGGGAAGAAAACGGTGGTAATAGTTAAGGAGACCAAGGTATGATCGTAGTTGTGATGCATTCTGTGGTATAGGAGCTTCTTGCAAGGCCTTGACTTTGTCATCAGCAGTGTGTAGACCATGACAATCTATAACATGGCCACAAAATTCTAATTTGTCACGCATGAAAGCACACTTCTCCAAGTTGACCTTCAACCCTTAGGTCATTAGCCGCTGCAGTACCCTCTCTACATTGTGTCGATGTTCTTCCTCCGTCCTGCCCGTGATTAACATGTCATCTAAAAGGCATTGGACATAGGGTAGTCCATTTAACAGTTCTTCCATGGTGCGTTGCCAGATGGCTGGTGCAGGAGCAATGCCAAAGACCATACGATTATATTGAAATAAACCACAGTGAGTATTGATGGTGAGTAACCTGTGGGAATCTGGATGTACTTCAAGTTGAAGGTAAGCATTTTTTAAATCAATCTTTGTGAAATGTTGTCCCCCAGCTAAGTTAGCAAAAATCTCTTCTGTTCTGGGTAATGGATACTTATCCACTGCTAACTGTTCATTCAACACCATCCTAAAGTCTCCACATCTTCGGATCTGTCCATCTTTCTTTCTTACCGGTACAATAGGAGAAGCCCACTCACTACGATGCACTGGGGTTATAATCTTTAACTCTTCTAACCTCCTCAGTTCAGCATCAACTCCTGCCCTTAAAGCGAATGGCACAGTTCGTGCTTTGAAAAACTTTGGCCTTGCTCCAGGTTTTAACTGTAACCGTACCCTTTTGTTCTTAACTTTTCCCAGAACACTTTCAAACACCGGGGCATATTTGGTCTTAATGTTCTGAATCCACTGGGCACGATCAACTCCAATATGATGAACTTCACTGTTTTTGAGGCTCTCAGGCATGCCAAGGGCCCGTATCCAGTCCCTTCCATAAAGAGGTGGGCCACCTGATTTTAGTATATATAGTGTAAGATTGGCAGTTTTACTGTTTGTACACACAGATACAGATGCACACCCCAGTGGCATCAAGACTTCTCTGGAGTATGTTTGTAGCTTCAAGGTAGTGGGCTGCAGCAATACTGGAATTTTCAGCTGTTTCCAATCTTTAATTGTCATAACTGAAACTGCAGCCCCAGTATCTAAGTCCATGGTCAAATCTTTTCCTTCAATATTAACATGAACGGTCAAAGGCTCAGACCCTGCTGTCATGGTGTATACAGTCAAACTCTGAACAGTCATCTCCTCTTCTGAATCTGATGTGGCTCCCTTATAAGCCATGTGGTAATTTCCCTTCTTATGAGTTTTGCTTGAGCCACTCTGCTGAGATCCTCTGCAAGCCTTCTTTAAGTGTCCTATTTTACCACAGCCATGACAACGAGCATTT